>NC_037669.1:132690407-132737534 GCF_003255815.1 Theropithecus gelada
AAAAAAAAAAAAAAAAAAAAAAAAAAAAAAAAAAAAAAAAAAGATGTGATTAGTTTACACATCACAATTACAGTGTTAGAATATTCTGTGTTTTTGTGTGTACTTACTATTGTCAGTGCATTTTATACTTTCAGATGCTTACTTATTGCTCATTAATGCCCTTTTCTTTCATACTACAAGCACTTCTTGCAGGACAGATCCGGTGTTGATGAAATCCCTCAGCTTTTGTTTGTCTGGGGAAGTCTTTATTTCTCCTTCATGTTTGAAGAATATTTTTTGCCAGATATACTATTCTAGGATAAAAGTTTTTGTTGTTTCCTTCAGCACTTTAAATATGTCATGCCACCTTCTCCTGGCCTGTAAGGTTTCCACTGAAAAGTCTGCTGTCAAACACATTGGAGCTCATTGTATGTTATTTGTTTCTTTTCTCTTGCTGCTTTTAGGATCCTTTCTTTATCCTTGATCTTTGGGAGTTTAATTACTAAATGCCTTCAGGGAGTCTCTTTGGGTTAAATCTGCTTGGTGTTCTATAGCCTTCTTCTACTTGAATATTGATATCTTCCTCAGGGTTTAGGAAGTTGTCTGTTATCCCTTTGAATAAACTTTCTACCTCATCTCTCTGTACACCTCCTCTTAGGTGTATTTAAATCTAAATAACTCTTAGACTTGCCCTCTTGGGGCTATTTTCTAGATTTTGTAGGTATGTTTTATTCTTTTAAATTATTTTTTCTTTTGTCTTCTCTATGCATTTCTTTTTCTTTTTCTTTTGTTTTTTTTTTTTTGAGACAGAGTCTCACTCTGTTTTCCAGACTGAAGTGCAGTGGTGCAATCTCGGCTCACTGCAAACTCCGCCTCCTGGTTCAAGTGATTCTCCTGGTTCAACCTCCTGAGTCGCTGGGATTACAGGTGCGCACCACCATGCCCAGCTAATTTATTTATTTTTGTTTTTAGTAGAGACCGGGTTTCACTATGTTGGCCAGGCTGGTCTCGAACTCCTGACCTCATGATCTGCCTGCCTTGGCCTCCCAAAGTGCTAGGATTACAGGTGTGTGACACCACACCTGGCCTCTGTGCATTTTCAAATAACTTGTCTTCAAGCTCATTAATGCTTTCCTCTGTTTGACCAATTCTGCTATTAAGAGACTCTGATACGTTCTTCAGTGTGTCTATTGCATTTTTCAACTCCAGAATTTCTGCTGAATTCTTTTTAATATTCAATTTATTTGTTAAATTTATCGGAAATAATTCGTAATTCCTTCTCTATGTTATCTTGAATTGAGGAAACTAGTTGAGTTTCCTCAAAACAACTAGTTTGAATTCTTTGTCTGAAAGGCCACAAATCTCTATCTCTCCAGGATTGGTCCCTGGTACCTTATTTAGTTTATTTGGTGAGGTCATATTTGGATGATCTTGATCTTGATGCTTATAGACGTTCATCAGTGTCTGGGTATTGAAGAGTTAGGTATTTGCTGTAGTCCTTGCAGCCTGGGCTTGTTTGTACCTGTTTTTCTTGGGAAAGTTTTTCGGGTGTTCAAAGACACTTGAGTGTTTAAGATTTTGGCCAGTGCACCCATGTCTGCATTAAGGGACATTACAATCCCAGTAATGGAGTGGCTCTTACAGACTCATAGAGGTACCACCTTGGTCTTGGATAAGATGTGGAGGAATCATCTGGATTACCAAGCAGAGACTCTTCTCCTCCCTTACTTTCTCCCAAACAAATAGAGTCTTTCCCTCTGTGCTGAATTTCCTGTAGTTGGGGGAGGAGTGACATAAACACCTATGTCACTACCATCACTGGGACTGTGGTAAGACCTGAAGCCAGCACCGCACTGGGTCTCACCCAAGCCCTGCAGTAACCACTGCCTGGTTACCATCTACTTTTGCTCAAAGCCCTAGGGCTCTACAATCAGCAGGTGGCAAAGCCAGCCAGGCTTGCATCTTTCCCTTCAGAGAAGTGAGATCCCACTAGTCCTGGGTGGGTTCCAAGATGCTGTCTGGGAACTAGAGCCTGGAGTCTGAAACCTTAGGACTCTACCTAGTGCATTATTGTACTGTGGGTAAGCTAGCACTCAGGCCACAAGACAAAGGTCTTTCCCACTCTTCCCTCCATTTTTCAGAAGCAAAGGAGTCACTTTTCATGGCCACCACCATCCCATACCTGTGACAAGTACTTCCTGGCTACCACTGAAGTTCATTCAAGGTCCCCGGGTTCTTCAGTCAGCTTGTGGTAGATGTTTCTAGGCCTAGGACACTCCCTTCAGGGTAGTGGGCTCCTCTCTGACCCAAGGCAGGAACAGAAATGCCATCGAAGAGCCACGACCTGAAATCAGACACCCCAAGAGTCCACTTGGTCCTCTACCCCACTGTGGCCTAGCTAGTACCTAAGCTGCAAGACAGGGTCCCCTTTACTCTTCCCTCTGCTGTTCTCAAGCAGAAGGATTCCTCTCCTGTAGCCACTAAAGCTAGGAATGTGCTGGGTCGCACATGAAGCCAGCACATCTCTGAGTCTTACCCAAGGCCCACAGCAAGTACTGCCTGAGTATTGCTACTAATTATTCAGGGCCCAAGGGCTCTTTAGTCAGTAGGTTACGGATCCTGCAAGGACTGGGTTCTTCTCTTCAAGGTAGCAGGTTTCCTTCTGGCTCAGGGTGTGTCTAAAAATGTTGTCCAGGAACTAGGACCTGGAATGAAGGCCTCGGGAATCTGACTGGTGCCCTATTCTACTGTGACTGAGCTGGTAGGCAAATCGCAAAACAAAGTCCTCTACCTTTCCCTCTCTCTCCTTAAGCTGAAGGAAGGAGTTTCTCCCGAAGCTGCAAGCTGTGCTGCTTAGGGTTGAGAGAGGGGTGGCGCCACCTTCGCTCATGTCTAACTGTGCCATGTGTCCCCCAATTCCACTGGCTTCAAGCCTAGAACATCATCAGGACATGCCCAGGAATTGTAGTTTTTGTGACCTAGACTGTCTTTCAAGTTTATTTAAGGCACCAGAGAATTTTAGCTCATGATGGTGAGGTTTGCTGGAGCTCAGATTCTGACTGCTGGGATGGGCGATTCCTCTTGATTAGGTCTGGCCTAAATGTTCCCTCTGTGGGCACCAGCTGAGTTCTTCTCAGTGTTGCTTTCCACTGTGACAGGGCAGCACACAGTTCCAATGCAAAGTCCCACAATCACTGCACTCTCTCTCCCTCTATTGCACAAATTCTCTCTCTGTGCCATACAGCCACTGCCAGAGGATTGGTGTGAGGTGGTGTTGACAATCCAAGACTGTTTTTTCTGTCCTCTTCAGTGCCTCTTTACTTGATACAATGTTAAAACCAGGTAGTGTGGTTGCTTATCTGATTTTTTGTTCATATGAAGGTGATATTTGGTGTGGATACTTGTTCATTGTGGTATTTCTGTGGAGAGAGTTAAAAATCTCCAGAAAAATTCATCCATACTCTTGTTGGTACAGTAGGTGTATATTTAATATTCCACCCTCCTCATTTTTTGCTTTTGTAAATACATTTCTTGATTATCCCTACATTTTATTTGTCCATTAAAGGAATGGATAAAGTATGTGGGCTGTGAGATCTTTACTTTTGTAAATGAGCTTTTGTCAGTTTGACAGTCCCTGACCCATGGTCTTCCATGATGCTACAGTTTAGATACAATATTAGCCATATTTGTGGGAGGCTCTCACGTTCATAAGTACTTAGATTGGGGAGATGCTTCTATAAGTAAGTCAAAATATGTATAGAGAGGACAATGAAAAGAGTACGAGTCTTGGAGTCACATTTTCCTGGATTTAAGTACTGGTTATATTACTTTTTAACTGATTGTATTTGAACAAGTTGCTTGACCTTATGAGATATTACTTTTATTTTAAATAAGGATGAAAATAGTACCTATCACATAAGGTTGGTATGAGGCTAAAATAAAATTATGCATGTGCCAGGCATATCACGAGAGGGTAAAAAACTGGTAGCTATTTTTATTACTACCTAAAATTATTTAATTCAACAAATAGATATCACTCAACCTTGTTTACATTAGAACTTCATCCCACTTAGTCTAGATGCCTCAAAGATAGAGTTTGTATATTTTCAAATTTGCACATCCTCTCACCACTAAATGCAAGCTCAGCATTTACTAGAAACCTGGATATTTACTGGACTTAGTGGAATAATGGTCAGTTCACTTATCATTACAAAGCATGTATTTATTTGTGTAATATTATTGGGTATGGAGATAGGAGAATGAATATCTTACACTTGAGGCCTTCAAGTTGCTCACTGTTGGTGAAGGAACAGATAAAATCCTGTAGGATGTGCTATTATCACTTGCATTCATTGAGTCCTTATTATGTGTCAGGTACAGGGTTAGGAGATTTATATACACAATCCCTTCTGATCCTCGTAACAGCCCTATTAGGCAGATGAAATTACTATGTTCATTAATAAATGAGGCTACTGAGCTTTACAGAGATTAAGTAACTAGCCCAAAGAAACAGGTATAACAGAAGATAGGGAAGACCTGGAAGTCTAGAGCCTGCTGTCATCACTTAGGCCCAAGAGATGGATATTATGTGCTTATGTCTCAACATGGGAGCCCCAAATGAAAGGGGAGTTAGAGTGTAACTGAGGAAAGATGAGAAGTGGAGAATAAAGCAACAATCCATCAATTGTTTATTGTTTCCAGAGCCCATGATAGGTTCACTCCAAATTATTCAGAGGTTGGAGGAATCTGAGGATTTCTGGTAAGCAGAGGACACCACAGTCAGACTCATTCACTTCTTAAAAGCATGACACTGTAGTAGTAGAAAGAAAAGGAGCTTTGATGTTCAACACACCCAATAACAAACAGTTACTAGCTGTGTACTCAGTCCAGCTATTTAACTCTTCTCCTTCATCAAAAGGAGATAATACAATTTTACAGACTGAAGGGGAGATTAGGATAATATACATAAAGTACCTGGCATATAACAGGTACTGAATTTGTTTGAAATATTATTTAATGAATATTCAATACCTCACTCTGTTCTTTGATAATAACTAAACATTTCTTAACCACTTGTCTCTCAACCAATTATCATAGGTGAGTACTCACCCCTACAACTTTGACGTCCCCTTTCCTCAATTCTCACAAGTAACAGTCGTGTGCATCATTTCTTCTGGCACTTAATTGTCTTAATGTATTGTTACCTAATTCATATTACTATATATTTATTTTCTTCATAGAAATGACAATCTACTAACATACAGAAAAGCATCTGTGACTTTTAGCAGGTATTAACCAGTAGTTGGATGTTCTCTTAAGTTCTTGCTATCAACATGTGGTCCACAGACCAGTAGCATTGGCATTAGTGGAAGCTTGATAAGCATGCAGAATCTCTGGCTTCACATTCACTGATCAGTCCTAACCTGCATTTTTAAAAGATGCCCAGGTGAAGCCTGTAAGCTCAGCACTTTGGAAGGCCAAGGCAGGATGATCACCGGAGGTCAGGAGATCAATACCAGCCTGGGCAACATAGTGAGACCTTGCCTCTACAAAAAATTTTTAAAAATTAGCTGGGCATGGTGGTGTGTGCCTATAATCCTAGCTCCCCAAGAGGCTGAAGAAATAAGATTGCTTGAGCCCAGGATTTTGAGGCTACAGCGAGCTGTAACTGCCATTGCACTCCTGCCTGGGTGACAGAGCAAGACCTTATCTCCAATATATATATATATATATTCATTCATATTCTCAAGTGATTCATCAGTGTGTCTAAATTTGAGAATCACTAAACTAAGGATCTGTTGCATTGGGTTAATGCAGTGGAGGGAGTGATGGAAATAGGGGCTCCCACATGGAGATTCTGGTGCTTCAGTAAGTCAATAAAATGGAGCACTTATGTGCTAAGCAAACATTAATGTAGACAACAAATATTTATTGAGCACTCACTGTGTCCCAAGCACTGTTCTGGGCACTTGGGATACATCAGTGAACAGACAAAGATCCTTACCCATATGGACCTTCCTTTCCTGCAGTGGGAGAGACATAATAAGCAATAAACATCATGAATAAATACATGATCTAATACAATACAAGATGATAAGAACTATGAAATAAAAAGTAGAGCTAAAAAAGATCAGTAATATGTCAGGGAGGGGGCTGTGATTACAACTTTAAACAGCGTGATCTTGTTAAGGCCACATTGAGAAGGAGATTGAGCAAAGCCTTGAAGGAGATAATAAAATTGGCTGTGCAGATTTGGGGAAAAGAACATTCCAAGCAGACAAAACAGCCACTGCCAAGGCCTCCAATCTGGAGTGTGCCCGGTGTTTTGGAGACTCACCAATGAAACCAGTGTAGCTGGAGGGGAGTGAGGATTTGGGGTGGGCACTAGAATATGAGGTTAGAGTGGGAACAGTTCTCTGGGCTGGGCTGTAGACTGGGCAAATTGCCCAAACTTGTTTGAATAATCCTCTTCAAATCTAAGTTCCATATAGTATATCTGACTGTCTATAGGACGTTTATACTCGAGTGTCCTAAGGTATTCAAACTCAACATGAACAAAAACTCAACATATTCGCCTCCAAACCTGTCTTTTCTCCAGACTTCTCATTCTTATGAATGGGACATGTACCCACCCAGTCAACCAAGCCAGAAACCTGGGAATCATTTTTGAGTCTCCTAATCTCTCACCCTCCTCTCCATCAGATTCAGTGAATTACCAAGTCCTGACTATTCTACTGTAAAATACCTCTCAAGTCCTTTCACTTTTCTGCAATTCTATGACCTCTGAGATCAAATCACCTGCAAAGACCACCAGGATGATAGCTACTGCCTCCTAATTGTTTCCCCTGAATCCAGTCTTACTCTCATGCTAACAAGCTGCTGCCATAGTTACTTTTCTAAGGTTACTTTTACAAGGGTCAATTGAATATTTCATTTCCTAAATTAAAACCCATCCGTCCGTGACAACCCCTGACCTACCAGAACCTTCATCATGGCGCTCAAGTCCTTTGCCAACCCGCTGTAATGGTAGAACTCCTTAAGAAGAGTGCTGGCAAGGACATTTTCTTAAATCTCAGCCATGTTTACATGTAATCATAGAACAGTACCTTGGACTCTGGTCTGATTGTGTTGACAGTAGCATTGCTTTGTGGAAAGTTCAGAAATGACTCTGCTTGTGTGAATGAAATAGGTAAAGCTGATGACAGGCAACTAAGGGGATGTTTGCCAGCTCTGAGGTGCTTCCAAAGATGTGGGCAGTTAAAGAAAAAAAACAAACACCAAAAGGTCTTTTAGGACCTTTCTCGTTTCCTTCCAGAAAGAAAAAAAGCCAAAGACCTGGACAGGTTGCCAGAGTCTCGCTCTACCCTTTGCTGATGCTATGGAAACACACCCAACCCAAAAGACAGTCTGACATAATGAGGGTCATTGGATTGACAGCTGGAAGGCGTGAATTTGCATCTGGATTTTATGCCATTAACTTGCTGTGTAGACATGGGTAAGCCCCTTCAAAACTCCAAGCCTCAGATGCTCCATCTGTAAATTATAGAAATTGACTTTAATGGTTGTTAAGATCCAGCTATGTTATTATATAAATTCATGATTTGGGGGTAAGAAGGCAAAGAAGGGCAAAGAGAAATAAAAAGATAATTTAACTTTGTTCTCCCATTGATGGAATAGAATAATGCATAATGTTTTCTCTGTGCTAACTGATTCAATAAATTCTTACGCAGCTATTATGAACAGGCTCTGAGGCTAGGACCTTGACCTAAGAACTAGACTGAAACAAAAGTACACTGAGTTGCAGGAATGGTTTTTATACAGATACACATTGTATAACTTAATTGCTTTCAGGCAAATGCCCCACTGCGCCTAGATATCTAAAGGTTTTCCTTAGAGAATATATCATCTTTTTAAACTCAAAATGTCTTTAGTATTATGTGTCAAGTCCCTGTAATATAAGAAAAGGAAACGCTGAACTGCCACCTTGAAATCTAACATTTGGATGAAATAATTTTAATTCATGAATTCATCAGGATTGCTATCAAAATGATTGAAAGCAGTAAAAAAAATTCTAGGAGAACTGGATCTTTAAGAACTGATTTTTTGTTGGCAGTAGAAACATGTCCACTATAATGGAACAATTTAAATGCATAACTGTTAAAACAAACTCCTTAAACTATTCCCTGCATGTCCCAACATTCATCATGTTGACTACCAAGACATCAATTTTTCATAAAATATTGTATAACTGAAAAGGAGACATTTAAAGGAGAGAAAAAAATTGAACTCACTGTTTCAGCTCAGGCTCTGATGATTTCAGCATTTTATAGGGTGATTAACTGATTGTATGAAGGGAAAAAGCAAGTGGTACTTCACTGAGCTGTACATTGAGTTCTCTTCTGGTTTTTTTGTTGTTGTTGTTCTTTTTTTTTTTTTTTTTTTTTTTTTTTCCTTAAGCACCTTAATTTTTTTTCTCTCCCTGAGACATTGCTTATGTGGCAAGAAGAATGAATTGGCTGCATGACAAAGTCTATACTATTGTGCCTTCACTTCTGCCTCAACAAATACCAATGTTGATAACCCACATGTGGCCAAATGTATAGAAAAGGGCAAGAGTCTGTTTTGTTGAAATTTAATACTGATGATGCGTTTTACCTTGGTAAAGGGGAAAAAATGTAAGAATTTTAAAAATTAAAAAATATTTCCATTCTTAATATGTTAATTTTCACAGAAGCTGAGGTTTGTTTGGTTTTGTTTTTTAAAATAAGTTCACTAGAATGCCTCAGTTTTTTTGGTGTCCATAATCCCCTTCTCTTTTAGCACAAATGTTATCTTAGATCTGTGTTGAAGGATCTTGAGATGGGGTGACACAGAACCTCCAGAAAACGTTTCTTGTTTTCATGTATAACTGATAAGCCTCATGATTATCCCGACCTAGAGTTCAACAGTATCACTAAATAGAATCTAATTCTTGTCCAGGGCATAATAAAATCCATTTTGATTTTAAATAAGAAAAAATGGTTAAAGTCATAGCAAAGACCATGCAATAAAGAACTTCTTGTCTCATAAAAGTTAACTGCTTTAGTATTGCACTGATCTATAATTTTCACAAAAATACAATCCTGACTCTCATACAAATATAATCACATCAAAGACTGTTTTAAATTCATCAATTAATGAGGGAGTCAATAATATGTTAAATAATGGTTAAATAACAAGTTCAAAGGACAACCTGAAGAACAGACATTACATATATATGCAGTCAGGATTGTGAAATATAATTTGTTAATAAATGTAAAACTGCTTAATATTCCATGGAGTGATTAAATTTTATATTTGAGATTATCATTTTCTATAGGGCCCAAGTCAATTGTATTAATATGGAGTAATTCATTTGCATTGCCATGAACAGGAATCATTTGCATTAATATCTGTTTTCCAAAACTTCTGCCAATTCAGTTACAAAATAGCTTACTTAATGTAAAAGTTGTACCCTCCTTGTGGAATCAGATCATTCATGGGGAGTCACCATGGACAACTATACTCCATTGGAAGAATATCCAGTAACCTCTTTTGCCGGTTTCCAACTCTTGGGCAATTTTTTTCAAACAATTTAAGGTAAAAGAGTAATCACATTTCTCTGTCTTATTCTTAGTTTGTAACAGTAATACACTGCAACATTTTTGTTCCATTTTTTTCCTATCAGAAACAATACTTCTCTAATTATCCTTGTGCACGTATTTTAATACATATATGCAAGTATTTATGCAGGAGAATTTTCTATAAGTAGAATTGCTAGATCAAAAGCCATGATCATTTTAAAGAGTGACCGAGCAGCCAAATTGTCCTCCAAAAATTCTGTGCTCATTCCCCCTAAGTATATGAGGGTAATCTTATCCCCAAACCTTGCTAACACTTCATATTATAAGTCTTTAAAATTTTCATCAATCAGATAGAGGAACATTTTTTAAAATGTCTTTCTATAATGATTAGTAATGTTTGGAAAAAATTTTTGTGAGGATTAAATAAAGCACTTTAAACCCCTTGCCATGTAAGAAAATATTAAATATATGTAGACTTTGTTCACTTTTTAGGAAAAAATACACTTTCTAATTTCAATGAATTTTAGAAGCCTTTTCTATATTGGAGATATTAAGCCTTTGTCCAAAATATGTATTGCTGCATATTATATATTGTGTCTATACACACATGCCCACCCACATACCCATACACCGCATTCAGATAAAATATCTCAGTATTTTCCTTCTTGGGTCCAGGATTATATGGTGTTCTGTGAAGATATTCCTAGCCTGAACTTGTAAAATATTTTCTAATGCTTTAATAAATTTGTATATATTTAGATTGTTAGGCCATCTGGAATTTATTTTATGAATGGCGTGAGGAAAGGATGAAGATTTATGCTTGTTTTCATATGAATAAAATGATTGTTTCAAGATACTTTATGAAATAGTTTATCCATTTCCCAAGTTGAACTATTATCTTTATCACAAATTTCTTTTTATATGAGTTTACTTGTGAAGTCCATATTCTGTATCATTGATCTATCATTTATTTTTCAAAACTACAGACCACTTTAAATTACAGTGACCTTGTAGAAATTCTGACATTTGGAAAGGCAAGTGTCCTTCAATGTTCCTCTTTTTCACATTTTGCTTAATTCTGTCTTCACATTTTATCTTCCCATAGAATTTTAAAATCAATTGTCCACTTCCACAAAATACTTGTAGGAATTTTGAGTGGCTTACATTAAATTCCTAAATAAATATATATAAGGAAAATTGACATTTTAAAATTACTAAATCTTGTATCTAGAAACTCAACAACCACTTCATTATTCTTGGTATTATTTTATGTCCTCTAGAAAAATTTTGTGGTCCCTTCATTTAGGTTTTACATGTTTCTTAATTTACTCCTTGGCATTTTAAATTTCTGGCTTATTGTTAGTAAAATCTTTACTATTACATTTTCTAAGTGCCATTGGTGGTATATAGCAAACCAATTGTTTTTTAATGTTTACCTTATTGTTGATTTTCTAATTTTACAAGTTTTCAGTTGATTGTTTTAGATATTCCAGGTAGAGTTTCATACTCCTTATACAAAATATAATTTGCTTTCCTTCTTTCCAATATGTATTCCACATTTTTTGCTTTTTTATTCCATTGCCTGGAATTCCCAAAACATCACTGAATAATGAATGTGTGTCAGGTGTTCTTTTCATATTCTTTACTTCAAGCTTAGTGGAAATTACCTTAATATTTTGTCATTAACTGAATACTTTCTTTTTTCTTTTTTTTTTTAATTATACTTTAAGTTCTAGGGTACATGTGCATAACGTGCAGGCTTGTTACATATGTATACTTGTGCCATGTTGGTGTGCTGCACCCATCAACTCGTCAGCACCCATCAACTCGTCATTTACATCAGGTATAACTCCCAGTGCAATCCCTCCCACCACCCCCCTCACCATGATAGGCCCTGGTGTGTGATGTTCCCCTTCCCAAGTCCAAGTGATCTCATTGTTCAGTTCCCACCTATGAGTGAGAACATGCGGTGTTTGGTTTTCTGTTCTTGTGATAGTTTGCTAAGAATGATGGTTTCCAGCTGCATCCATGTCCCTACAAAGGACACAAACTCATCCTTTTTTATGGCTGCATAGTATTCCATGGTGTATATGTGCCACATTTTCTTAATCCAGTCTGCCACTGATGGACATTTGGGTTGATTCCAAGTCTTTGCTATTGTGAATAGTGCCACAATAAACATACGTGTGCATGTGTCTTTATAGCAGCATGATTTACAATTCTTTGGGTATATACCCAGTAATGGGATGGCTGGGTCATATGGTACATCTAGTTCTAGATCCTTGAGGAATCACCATACTGTTTTCCATAATGGTTGAACTAGTTTACAATCCCACCAACAGTGTAAAAGTGTTCGTATTTCTCCACATCCTCTCCAGCACCTGTTGTTTCCTGACTTTTTAATGATTGCCATTCTAACTGGTGTGAGATGGTATCTCATTGTGGTTTTGATTTGCATTTCTCTGATGGCGAGTGATGATGAGCATTTTTTCATGTGTCTGTTGGCTGTATGAATGTCTTCTTTTGAGAACTGTCTGTTCATATCCTTTGCCCACTTTTTGATGGGGTTGTTTGATTTTTTCTTGTAAATTTGTTTGAGTTCTTTATAGGTTCTGGATATTAGCCCTTTGTCAGATGAGTAGATTGCAAAAATTTTCTCCCATTCTGTACATTGCCTGTTCACTCTGATGGTAGTTTCTTTTGCTGTGCAGAAGCTCTTTAGTTTAATGAGATCCCATTTGTCAATTTTGGCTTTTGCTGCCGTTGCTTTTGGTGCTTTAGACATGAAGTCTTTGCCCATGCCTATGTCCTGAATGGTACTACCTAGGTTTTCTTCTAGGGTTTTTATGGTATTAGGTCTAACATTTAAGTCTCTAATCCATCTTGAATTAATTTTCGTATAAGGAGTAAGGAAAGGATCCAGTTTCAGCTTTCTACTTGTGGCTAGCCAATTTTCCCAGCACCATTTATTAAATAGGGAATCCTTTCCCCATTTCTTGTTTCTCTCAGGTTTGTCAAAGATCAGATGGCTGTAGATGTGTGGTATTATTTCTGAGGACTCTGTTCCGTTCCATTGGTCTATATCTCTATTTTGGTACCAGTACCATGCTGTTTTGGTTACTGTACCCTTGTAGTGTAGTTTGAAGTCAGGTAGCGTGATGCCTCCAGCTTTGTTCTTTTGACTTAGGATTGTCTTGGCAATGCAGGCTCTTTTTTGGTTCCGTATGAACTTTAAAGCAGTTTTTTCCAATTCTGTGAAGAAACTCATTGGTAGCTTGATGGGGATGGCATTGAATCTATAAATAACCTTGGGCAGTATGGCCATTTTCACAATATTGATTCTTCCTATCCATGAGCATGATATGTTCTTCCATTTGTTTGTGTCCTCTTCCATACAATAATAATGGGAGACTTCAACACTCCACTGTCAACATTAGACAGATCAATGAGACAGAAAGTTAACAAGGATATCCAGGAATTGAACTCATCTCTGCAGCAAGCAGACCTAATAGACATCTATAGAACTCTCCACCCAAATCAACAGAATATACATTCTTCTCAGCACCACATTGCACTTATTCCAAAATTGACCACATAATTGGAAGTAAAGCACTCCTCAGCAAATGTACAAGAACAGAAATTATAACAAACTGTCTCTCAGACCACAGTGCAATCAAACTAGAACTCAGGACTAAGAAACTCAATCAAAACCACTCAACTACATGGAAACTGAACAACCTGCTCCTGAATGACTACAGGGTACATAACGAAGTGAAGGCAGAAATAAAGATGTTCTTTGAAACCAATGAGAACAAAGATACAACATACCAGAATCTCTGGGACACATTTAAAGCAGTGTGTAGAGGGAAATTTATAGCACTAAATGCCCATAAGAGAAAGCTGGAAAGATCTAAAATTGACACTCTAACATCACAATTAAAAGAACTAGAGAAGCAAGAGCAAACACATTCAAAAGCTAGCAGACGGCAAGAAATAACTAAGATCAGAGCAGAACTGAAGGAGATAGAGACACAAAAAACCCTCCAAAAAATCAGTGAATCCAGGAGTTGGTTTTTTTGAAAAGATCAACAAAATTGACAGACTGCTAGCAAGACTAATAAAGAAGAAAAGAGAGAAGAATCAAATAGATGCAATAAAAAATGATAAAGGGGATATCACCACCGACCCCACAGAAATACAAACTACCATCAGAGAATACTATAAACACCTCTACGCAAATAAACTAGAAAATCTAGAAGAAATGGATAATTTCCTGGACACTTACACTCTTCCAAGACTAAACCAGGAAGAAGTTGATTCCCTGAATACACCAATAGCAGGCTCTGAAATTGAGGCAATAATTAATAGCCTACCAACGAAAAAAGTCTAGGACCAGATGGATTCACAGCTGAATTCTACCAGAGGTACAAGGAGGAGCTGGTACCATTCCTTCTGAAACTATTCCAATCAATAGAAAAAGAAGGAATCCTCCCTAACTCATTCTATGAGGCCAACATCATCCTCATACCAAAGCCTGGCAGAGACACAACAAAAAAAGAGAATTTTAGACCAATATCCCTGATGAACATCGATGCAAAAATCCTCAATAAAATACTGGCAAACCGGATTCAGCAGCACATCAAAAAGCTTATCCACCATGATCAAGTGGGCTTCCCCTGGGATGCAAGGCTGGTTCAACATTCGCAAATCAATAAACGTAATCCAGCATATAAACAGAACCAAAGACAAGAACCACATGATTATCTCAATAGATGCAGAAAAGGCTTTTGACAAAATTGAACAGCCCTTCATGCTAAAAACGCTCAATAAATTCAGTATTGATGGAACGTACCTCAAAATAATAAGAGCTATTTATGACAAACCCACAGCCAATATCATACTGAATGGGCAAAAACTGGAAAAATTCCCTTTGAAAACTGGCACAAGACAGGGGTGCCCTCTGTCACCACTGCTATTCAACATAGTGTTGGAAGTTCTGGCTAGGGCAATCAGGCAAGAGAAAGAAATCAAGGGTATTCAGTTAGGAAAAGAAGAAGTCAAATTGTCCCTGTTTGCAGATGACATGATTGTATATTTAGAAAACCCCATTGTCTCAGCCCAAAATCTCCTTAAGCTGATAAGCAACTTCAGCAAAGTCTCAGGATACAAAATTAATGTTCAAAAATCACAAGCATTCTTATACACCAGTAATAGACAAACAGAGAGCCAAATTATGAATGAACTTCCATTCACAATTGCTTCAAAGAGAATAAAATACCTAGGAATCCAACTTACAAGGGATGTAAAGGACCTCTTCAAGGAGAACTGAATACTTTGTTATGTTTCTAATTAGCTCTTCTTTTTTTCAGAAATAAATTTATATGGCAAAAGTTGGCAACTGTTGAGATAACTGAATTTTCTATCCATTCCCTTTAAAGTCTATACTGATATCACTTGATATTACTTAGAGCAAGCACTGCTATATGGATGGTATATTACAGAGATCAGCAAACTACAGCTCAGCCCATGGTGCAGTTTAAGCTTACCACTATTTTTGTGTATGTGTGTGTCTGTCTGTGTGGTGTGTGTCTAAGAACACATGCTCAATTATTGTATGGTGTTTGACTGTTTTGTACTACAATGGCAGAGTTGTATAGTCACTAGCGAGACCATACAGCCTGCAAAGCCTAAACTATTTTACTATATGGACTTTTAAAGAAAAAGTGTGACAATTCTTGATGTATTGGGTAATTCAATAGTGCCCTTAAGAAGCATTTGAATTCATTGGTTAAGAATACTCTAAAGAGCTGCCTGTCTGATAAAACACCAAAGGGCAAATGACACCAGGACTGCGGGAGGGCCTGGGAGCCTGCAGAGCTCACAGAAGCAAGACAGAGGTGAGTGGCTCCCAGTCACCAAGTTGGGCTTCCTGGTCAAGGACATAAAGATCAAGTCCGTGGAAGAGATCTGTCTCTTCTCCCTGCGCATAAAAATGCTGAGATAATTGACTTTTTCCTGGGGGCATCCCTCAAGGATGAAAATTTAAAGATCATGCCCTTGCAAAAGCAGACTCTTGCTAGCCAGTGGAGCAGGTAAAATGGCCACATCATCTGGGTGATAAATGCTTCAGGGAGGTAGCCACTGCCATCTGAGGGTCCATCACCCTGGCCAAGCTCTCCATTTTCCCCATGCAGAGGCTATTGGGGAATAAGATCAGTATGCTCCACATCATTCCTTGTGGAGTGACTGACCACTTTGGCCCTGTGCTGGTCACCTCTGCTCCTTTGCCTAAGAAGCTACTGATGATGGCCAGTATTGATGACTGCTACACCTTGATCAGGGCTGCACTGCTGCCCTAGGCAACTTTACCAAGGCCACCTTTGATGCCATCTCCAAGACCTACAGCTTTCTGATCTCTGACCTCTGGAAAGAGACTGTTGCTAAGTCTCTCCATGAAGAATTCACTGACCATCTAGTAAAGACCACACAAGAATTTCCACACAGAGGACCCAAGTTCTAGCTGTGGCCATTACATGGTGTTTTTATACAAGAAAAGTAAAGTGAACTAACTAAGCCCATTTTTAAAAATGCTCTATATATTTGTTTTAGTACCAGTACCATGCTGTTTTGGTTACTGCAGCCTTGTAGTATAGTTTGAAATCAGGTAGTATGATGTCTCCAGCTTTGTTCGTTTTGCTTAGGATTGTCTCAGCTACGTGGGCTCTTTTTTGGTTCCGTATGATTTTTAAAGTAATTTTTTCCAATACTGTGAAGAAAGTCAAAGGTAGTTTGATGAGGATAGCATTAAATCTGTAAGTTACTTCAGGCAGTATGTTCATTTTCACAATATTGATTCTTCCTATCCATGAGCATGGAATGTTTTTCCATTTGTTTGTGTCCTCTCTTATTTCCTTGAGCAGTGGTTTGTAGTTTCCCTTGAAGAGGTCCTTCACATCTCTTATAAGTTGTATTCCTAGGTATTTTATTCTCTTTGTAGCAATTGTGACAGTGTGGCAATTCCTCAAGGATCTACAACCAGAAATACCATTTGACCCAGCAATCCCATTACTTGGGTATATACCCAAAGGATTATAAATCATGCTACTATAAAGACACATGCACACGTAAGTTTATTGTGGCACTTCTCACAATAGCAAAGACTTGGAACCAACCCAGATGCCCATCAGTGATAGACTGGATAAAGAAAATGTAGCACATATACACCATGGAATACTGTGCAGTTACAAAAAAGGATGAGTTCATATCCTTTGCAGGGACATGGATGAAGCTGGAAACCATCATTCTCAGCAAAGTTACCCAAGAACAGAAAACCGAACACTGCATGTTCTCACTCGTAAGTGGGAGTTGAATAACGAGAACATATGGACACAGGGAGGGGAACATGACACACTGGGGCCTGTTGGGGAGTTGGGAGCTAGGGGAGGGATGGCATTAGGAGAAATACCTAATGTAGCTGATGGGTTGATGGGTGCAGCAAACCACCATGGCACATGTATACCTATGTAACACACCTGCACATTCTGCACATGTACTCCAGAACTTAAAGTATAATTTTAAAAATGCTCTAAAATACCCTACAATAAGAAAGTATTCATTTTTGAACAAGTGTTTCGTTTTTGGCAAATGTTTGTTGGCTGGATTAGATAACGTTGATTATTTCTGTGTGTGTGTGTGTGTGTGTGTGTGTGTTTTGTTTGTTTGTTTGTTTGTTTTTTGTGTGTTTTTTTGGCAGAGTCTTGCTCTTGATCTGTCTCCCAGGCTGAAGTACAGTAGTGCAATCTTGGCTCACTGCAACCTCTGCCTCTCAGGTTCAAGCAATTCTCATACCTCAGCCTCCTAAGTAGCTGGAACTATAGGCATGCGCCACCATACCTGGCTAATTTTTATATTTTTAGTAGAGACTGGATTTTGCCATGTTGGCCAGGCTGGTCTCGAACTCCTGGCCTCAAGTGATCTGGCCATCTCAGCCTCCCAAAGTGCTGGGATTACAGGCATAAGCCACCATGCCCGGCTGTTCAACTGTTGTTTATTATGCAAGATGTGGTAAAAGTTTTCCTCTCTTATGAACTGGTGTGATCTTATTAGGCAGAGAGAGCAATTTAAACTTTCACTTTTTGCTTTCATCGCCAAGTGGCTTAGATCTAAGTTGTGGTATCATTACTTATGTTTACCCCTATCTAGTTCTCTATTTCTGATAAACAGAAGATTACTATTCCCTGCTCCTTTGAAAGTAAGTGTGGCTATGTGACTTATTCTAGTCAAATGAAAAAAAGAATGAGTAGAAGTGATATGAGTCCCTTTTAGGCCAAAGCATTTATGGCTACGGCTCAACTATCCAGCTCTCTTTTTCCCATGCTATAGCGACCAAGAAAGCTGTGAAGCAAGGAGACCAGTTCAAAGGGTATTACAGAAATCCAGGCAAATGGCTGAACGTGGTGGCTCACGCCTGTAATCTCAGCACTTTGGGAAGCTGAGGTGGGCAGATCACTTGAGACCAAGAGTTCAAGACCAGCCTGGCCAACATAGTGAAACCCTGTCTCTACTAAAAATACAAAAAATTAGCCAGGCATGGTGGTGCATGCCTGTGATCACAGCTGCTTGGGAGGCTGAGGCACAAGAATGTCTTGAACCCAGGAGGTGGAGGTTGCAGTGAGCCAAGATCACACCACTGCACTCCAGCCTTGGTAATGGAGTGTTAAAAAAAAAAAAAAAAAAAAAAGGAAAGAAATCCAGGTGAGAAATGATGATGGCTGAGACTAGGGTGTAACTGTAGAGCTGGGAAGAAGTGTTCATAATCTCCATAAATCTTTAAGGGCCACCATCAAGCGTTTTGGGATGGATTGATTAGATATGCGGTATAAGACCAAAGGTGTCGAGGATGACTCCAAGTTTTTTGGCCTAAACTAAATATGCTAAAAACTTTTTTTTTTTTTTGAAGAATGCAAATCTATTGTAAATAAGATTCAATTCAGACTTTTTAAAAGAGAAAGCTTCCCATTTACTGAAAAATCGATACTGTGAAATACAAACCAGTGATCTGGGCATCAGGGTTACAAACAGGAATCAAGACTCTTTAAGTTCAAAGTTTTATCCTCAGCCCTCTTAGTACACTATGTCTACCTTGTGTTTCAAGCTAAATTTGCTTGACATTCTTGTTTGAGCGGGTATTTTATTAATCCACTCCTTGTGTAACTCTAAAAATAAACTGCCCTAAATGATTCACCTCACACAAGAGCACTCATAAACAAACTGTAGTAAATTAAGCATCTCCTTGTAAATGTAGTTCAGGAGGTAGTTAAAATTTGCCCACATGAAGGTGACACTTATTTGGCACATTTATTGCATTAGCAGAGACTAAAATAGCAACCACTCTTTAAGCTCTGTTATGAGCTGTTGCAGACTGTGTTTTTCCATATACAGCACATCTTTTACTAGAGCATGGTCCACTGCGTGAGAAAGAGGTGCAGTAGGATATGATAGAAACTAGTTGAGTTTTGGAGTCAGACCATATGGTATTTGAATATTAGCTGTGTTAATTACTAGCTATGTGGCACTGAAAAAGTTGCTAAATCTCTCTGGGCCTCACTCTTTTTCTGCATCTGTAACCCTGGGACAATAATTTCCATCTTGTTTGGATGCTGTGAAGATTTTAAACAATGTATATAAAACCTGGCACTTGGTAGGTGCTAAGCAAATAGAGATATTATTATAAATGCAATATACTAGTATTAATGACCATCATATATTAGTGTATAAAGCTATATTTTAACATTACCATTAATATATTAATAAGTTTTATGTTAATAAAAATGGTAATAGTAAAATAATGACATAAGGAAGATTAAAAGCAGAATTAATCTTATTTCTTTTATGAAAAGAAATAAAGTTCTATCTGACCATGTCACGTCTAGAATTTGGGTGGCCTATATATCACTAGTGACTCTTATGGAAAGAAAACACATAAATTGAAACTATGTCAGCCTTAAACACATCAACAATTGATGGAAAACAAAGCAACTGACAGCTGTTTCCTGATGTGGTGGTGATTCTGATAGAGCTAGAAGAGGGAGAAAGATTGTACAACCCGATGTTCACCAATGAATGGGATTTCTGCTGTCAACCACCTTCTTGGGATTGTAGGACTGCCTATCTTTAAAATTCAAGCTTTTTCAATGAAAGAACTTAACAAATATTTCCAGGAACTTTTGGACACTCAAGGCAACTTGACTCAGCATTACAAACTAGACATAGTTTTGAAATTTTTCCTTTCTGCCATATTTTCTCTAACATCGACGGTCACATTTCGATTTTAGTGAAAATTAAATCCACATCTTAGGCATCAAACTAGGGCTCTGCAATGCAAAATTGTATTTGTGACTCCCTGCTAGAAAACAAAAGGAAAATACAGTTGAGTACTTCAAATGGGCCACAGCCTTCTTAATTTCCTTCATGCATAGTACACGGTAGAGCTAGGTGAGAACACAGACCTCTCTCATTTTCCCAGAGAGTCTTCTCTCCACATTTCTTCTCAGAGATGAAGGCACTGACCTATCTCTTTTCCCATCCAATTGTTTCCCCAGGAAGCCAGGCAGCTTTTCTTTTTGTCGTCTGGTTGAAATCAACATTGCCACTATGGTGTCCATATCTCTGAGTTAGAAAAATCTATTGTAAATAAGATTCAATTCGACTTTTTAAAAGAGAAAGCTTCCCATTTACTGAAAAATCGATTAAAGGCTGAGGAAAAAGCCTATGGAACTTCCCAGCGTGCAGTGGGTGTTGCACACTAATAGGGGACTATCAGTGCACTACATGAATCTTCAGAATCACGTGAAAGCCCTAAATATCTGTTGGGGGAATTAAAACTAGTAATTGGCTGGGCACGATGGCTCACGCCTGTTATCCCAGCAATTTGGGAGGCCAAGGCGGGCAGATCATCTGAGGTCAGGAGTTTGAGACCAGCCTGGCCAACATGGTGAAACCCTGTCTCTACTAAAAATACAAAAAAGTAGCCAGGTATGGTGGCAGGAGCCTGTAATACCAGCTGCTCAGGAAGCTGAGGCAGGAGAATCCCTTGAACCCAGAAGGCGGAGGTTGTAGTGAACCAAGGTTGCGCCATTGCACTCCAGCCTGGGTGTTGCAGTGAGACTTTATCTCAAAAAACAAACAAACAAAACAAAACAAAACAAAAACCCCACTAGTTATTCTAGTTATTTCCAGTAATTACAAATTATATTACTCCATTTTATGCATGGATGGTTAAAAAGCCACCGCAGACTATAAAATCATTGGCTAATGAAAAGAACATCCTAAGGTTTTGATTTATTGTCCCTGCTATCAGAGACGACCACAACCACCGTTACAAATGTGTAAACAACCTCAATGAAGGTTTAATGTGCTTTTATCACAAGCCTCCATTGTCCGCTGGCCGGGAGATGAAGCTTTGTGCTGCTGTGCATTGTGTAATTAAAATCCTTTCACTCAACAGAGAAGCAGAGACAGTTATCAACTAATTTGTGAAAGAAACAGGAAGAATCTTATATTACCAGCAAGAGCAGCAGTAGGAATTTTGATTTAGATGTGGGCATTATTAATTGCCACTGTGACTTTAGAGGCAGACTTCTCAGATACAAAGCCTTTACAAGAGGCTGTGTCTTCATGATAATAACAGGTAATGATGAACAGATCCAACTTCCAGAGTTGCTTTCAGTTACTTGCTTTTCCGCCTGAGAGAGCTAAGAGGCTTCCTGAGAGTGCTATACCAGGAGTTCAGAGAGTGTAGTGTGAGTCTGACATAAAAACAAGGGAGTCAGGAGCCTATAGCTTGACACCAATTAAGCAATAACACAACAGATGCATATTTACTACCTCTTCCTCTTCAGAGAGTTTTTGTCTGTGCGGTTGGTCAGAGATGAGATTTAACAGATCCCAAATATTCTGAAAGTTAACAACAACAACAAAACAACATCAACAAAAACAACCATCCAAGAGTCAGTGATCTGTTTGATATTATATCTCTATGAAAAGACCTTTAAAAATCAACACAGCCTCATAAAGAAATTATTATTTTTGTCCAGATACCTCTACATGCCACCTTATTGTGTCTGGAACTGATTGATGCATTAAACCTGAGTGGAAGATCCGGCTCTACAGAGTGAATTACTGACGCCACATTAATACTGAGATTAACCTTCAACACTGCCTGGGCTGCTCCACCACGTGCTACGAATTAGGTAATGAGAATACAGATATGTGGGGCTACTGAAGATAGCTTTCATTTCAGCCTGAAGTCACTTAAGAAAATACTTTTGCGTTTGAAGAGCTTTTATTATTGTGAGGACTATATCCTGTTTCCAGGGAGAGTTATCGATTCTGCCTTCATATGCTGTGAATCATTCCAAAAGTCTATCCTATTTTCTGGCTCCACACTGCTCGCACACTACAGGGCCTTGCAGCAAATTTACCAAAGGCAGTGCCTGATCATGAGGAACAGAAGAGGTACATACCCATCTTCCTGAGTCTGGATGGTCACGTCTACTGTTCCTCTCTTACACTCTTTTTGTGGTTGTGCACCCCTTCTTTTGGGTCATAAATTCTAAATCATTTCTCCTAAGAAGCAGGCTTATTAATAACACAGTTTTTAAAAAGTGTTTAAATACCACAGGATGATGAAGAGATAAAAATATGCAATTAATTTTGCATTATTTAGTTCCAGACGAAAAAATTAAAATTACTCAAATGTAAAGGATTCACAATCCCCAGGAGAAGTACTTGTCTTTCATTACCCAAAAACCACCACTTTCTGGAGTCACTCAGCGTCTCAAATGACTACCCAAAGTAGATGACTGAAACAGCCACCTTCAGCCAAAGTCTGAAAAATGCAATAGATTTTCCATGGCCTCTTCTTCCTATTTAATTTTATTTTCCACAAGATTACAGGACATAGGTCTGTAGGCCACAACAAATCATTTGCAAAAGAAAAGCAGATCCAGTCCTCCACTGGAGTAAACCTATAAAACTCAAAGTATGTCCATGAAGCACTTGGAAGAAAGTGATTCCGGCTGTTGCTCTTTGGTAAATGAGACCCAGGATCAGACACTGGGCTCCTTGGTGACTGGCTAAAGTTGTCTACCCAGTCTTGATTGGAAACTAAGCAAGTTAATAGATATGTAAAGAGAATAGGGTATTTGTATCAAAGGAAATGGTGCTTGGCTTTTAGCACTATTCATTCCATTTTTCCACAATCTAGCTAAATGGTTAATCTACCTCCAACCCCTGGCAATCAAGGCTACTTTTTGGTTCAAAAAAATCAAAGAACTGAGAAAGAATAAAGTGAAAATGGAAGCATTCAGACACTCTTGAAGATTCAACTTCAGTATTACAATGGGTCAATTAGCCTGTGAAGAGAAAATCCAAGCTCATAAAATTAATCAGGTAGCACATTTAAAAACTATAATAGTGAGGGTTAAAAATAGCCTTTTCAACAGAAGTCACAATTTCTCCTGACTTCTTATAAAGTGTGCTTTTCTCAGTGAGTGTTTTCAATATGGAGCCCAAAACGGGGGCACTGATGTAGAAGTAGGGGTGTCCAGGCCCATAAACTGTGGTACACTGGCCAGGAGGTAGGCAAGGGCCAGAATCACAGTTTGCTTACTGGAGTAGGACAGGCCTGAGAGGTAGAAAGAAGGGAGAAGGCCTGGCCAAGAATATGAAACACAGCACTTGGCAGATGTGATGAAAGAGAATGACAGGTGCCCATTCAGGTGAGTTTCAAAGTAAAGTGCTTTTCCAAAGCCTAGTTATCAGACCTGGGATTTGAGGTAAGAACAAATATGAAGTGATATCAAGCCAAATAATATGCTAAATTAGGGGTCCTTAAAGTGTTCCTTACTTAGGAATCAACTGGCTCCAGGATGAAGGGTAAAGTTGAAGTTTTTGGGGGGAGGCAGGTGGCCACAGCTGTTGGCAGAAGAGTACTCTACAGGCAAAAGCCAAGCAATGGTTGTGCCAGGTTGACCAGCTTCCAGTGCAGAACTGGCCCAGAAACATGATTTATTTACAAAGTCCTTGAGGTTATGGTCATTTGTCTCTTTCTCGTGAAGACTGCATAAAGCATGAAAAGTTGTATGCTGGATGGTAGAATACAGCTTCCTTTTTGCATAAATAATTAGTGAATTACAAGCTGAAGTAAGTAGCCTTTTTCTAATGGTTGCATCCTCCTGAAAACTGTTTGTTTCCCTGTTACCTAACAGGGCTTTTTGACTTTTCATCACCTTTCTAAGCGTTATTTATATTTCATACACCACACAACAATACTATTGGGCACTCCTCTGTTTGAATAGCCATAAGTTAGTTGATTCATGAAACAATTGCAAACGAACA
Organism: Theropithecus gelada; assembly: GCF_003255815.1. Taxonomy (NCBI): domain Eukaryota; kingdom Metazoa; phylum Chordata; class Mammalia; order Primates; family Cercopithecidae; genus Theropithecus; species Theropithecus gelada. The sequence continues at coordinate 132,714,389 of NC_037669.1, forward strand.
ATCAATATCATTTCTAGAATTCACATTAGGCTGTTTTGGAGACGGTTCATTCCAAAGCTTGTAAGTGCTTCTTCAACATTATTGGAAAAGGGCACATTTTAAGATATGATCAGATCTAAATTTCCTCCAAGTTTTCCTTAGTGCCTGACTTCCAAATCCTTTCATTGATGATTCCTGTCTGTCTAGCTTTACTTTTCCCATCTCCAAAAACCCACCCTAGTTTTAAATGTATCAAGCAATTTTTTTTTTTTTCTTTGAGATGGAGTTTTGCTCTTTTTGCCCAGGCTGGAGTGCAACAGTATAATCTCAGCTCACTGCAACCTCCGCCTCCTGGGTTCAAGCGATTCTCCTGCCTCAGCCTCCAGAGTAGCTGGGACTACAGGTGCCCACCACCATGCCCAGTTAATATTTTGTATTTTTAGTAGAGATGGGGTTTCATCACGTTGGCCAGGATGGTCTCGATCTCTGGACCTCATGATCCACCCACCTCAGTCTCCCAAAGTGCTGGGGTGCTGGGATTACAGGCATGAGCCACCACGCCCAGTCATTATATCAAACTATTAATAGTTTTCCAAATATGAGAAGCTATTTCAAACTGCTGTGTCATTGCACATGCTCTGTTCTCTACCTGGAATATTCTCCATCTTACTGAAGGTTTCCTCCTGCGCATCTGTGAAAATTCAGCCCAGGCATCACCTCTCACTCCAGGTTCCCCCTGATCCTCCTGGGCTCATCTGAGCATCCTGTTTGGATGCTGTCAAAGCAGCTCATGTTTACCTGATGGTCATCTGTCATTGCTTGCTTACTTATTGATCTGACTAAAATGTGAGTTTCCTGGAGGACACTCTCTTTTATTTCAGCGTTGTCCAGTGGAAATACAATGCTATGTGTGTAATTTGGAATTTTTTACTAGTCACATTATAAAAGGTAAAAAGAAACAGGAAAAATTAATTTTAATGACATTTAATATGACCCAATACATCTAAAATATTATTTTCAAAATGTAATAAATATAAAAACTTATAGTTTACAACAAAAAAGTCTACATTCTTTTTTTTTCACAGTAAGTCTTGGAAATTTGGTGTACATTTTATGCTTAGAATACACGGCAGTTTTGACCAGCCACAACTGAAGTGCTCTATAGCCACATATGGCTAATGGTCACCAGACTGGACTGCTTATTTCTATTACTTTAGTCCACAGTTCTAGTGTAGTATCTGGAACCAAACAGACAGTTAATTGTACAAATGAGTCTCAGGCACGGGCAATATTAAGTAATACATCTATTAAGTAATATAATCATAAGGTTGAAAGTTCCCTGGAAGGTCATTATGATAGATAACGGTGAAATTAAATATTTCTGTAACTTCTAAATTCTTAACTTTTGGTGCATGAATTGATTTTGTCATGTCTCATCATTAAGTAACAGTATGACTAATAACCTTACTGTGCTTCACCCTGTTTCTTCGTGATATGTGGAGTGACGGAGGAAAAAGAAAGCTTTTCCTATAACTAATCTACTTATTAGTGCCCACAGATTCCCACAGGTCACAGAGATGTGTGTGCCTCTTTGACCCTAATTCGCCCAATTTCTTTTTTTTTAAAGTGTCTTCTGTTAAATCAGTGCTTTGCCATCACCCTGCTCACCTCCTCTGCCCTTCCTGCTTATGCCTGTTTGCTCTTTTTCTCAGCTCCACTAACATTGCTGAGTCCAGAGCAAAGTGCAAATGGAGCCCCATCTACCTTATGTCTAAATACTTAAAGCTGTAAATCAAGTCAACAAACTATTGGACATGTTTTAACATATTCATTCCTCCTCCATTATGAAACATGCAGTCAGAATATAAAAATTTTTAAAAATGTGTAAAGCCATGATTTTACATTCATGGGTCAGTGATATTTAGAAGAGTAACAAAATTTAAAAATATTTCAGTGGGAATGTAAATTAGTGTAGCCATTATAGAAAACTGTGGAGATTTCTCAAAAATTAACAATAGAATTATCATATGATCCAGTAATCTTACTTCTGGGTATTAACCCAAAAAGATATGTAGTATGTGGAAGAAGTGTCTGTACGCTCCTGTTCATTGCAACAGTGTTCACAGTAGCCAAGTTATGAAGTCAACCTAAATGTCCATCAACAAATGAATAACTTTTTTAAATGTGGTATGTGTATATATATATATACACAATGTACTATTCAGCCTTAAAAAAGAAAGGAATTTTGTAATTTGTGACAACATGGATGGACTTGGAGAACATTATGCTAAGTGAAATAAGCCAGACATAGAAAGACAAATACTGAATGTTCTCATTTACATGTAGAATCTAAAACAAACCCAAAGAAGTAGAGAGTAGAATGGGGATTACCAGAGGCTGGGAATTTGAGGGAAATAGGAAGATGATGGTCAAAGATACAAAGTCTTAATTAAACAGGAGAAATAAGGCTGTATTTTCTTGGAGATACCCTGCACAGCTTGATTTAATTATTCCGCATTATATTCATAAATTATAACATCACTTTGTATCCCGTAAATACATACAATAATATGTATATAGTATAATTGTATTAACTGTATAATATGAAAAATATATATACATTCATATACATATGTAACTGTATAATATGTATTATAATTTGTCAATTTATAACAAAAGTTATGTAGAGGATATTAAGAGAGCTATATTCATATGCAAATTCAAATATTTGCATATTTTAACTTTTTTTATTTCAAAATAAGATATGTTTCTGTGGCCTTGTGTTTTTCTGTTTTAGAGCAAATACCTTTTTTTCAGAAAAATTAAAAATTAAATTTAAGTGGATAAGTGATTTGCTTATAAAAGTTATTTTTTGTGCTCTATTGACAGTAATCTAAAGCGGGAATCAGCAAACTTTTTCTATAAAAGATATGTAGTAAATATTCTCAACATTTTAGACTATAAGGTTTCTGTTGCCACTACTCACCTTTGCTGTTGTAATGAAAGCAGCTGTAAACAACATGTAATTGCACAAATGATTGTGGTTGTGTTTGAATAAAGTTTTATTTATAGACATTAAAATCAGAATTTCATGTAAATTTTACGTGCAAAAACTATTATTACTCTTTTGATTTTTCCCAATACTATTTAAAAATGTTTTAAAGAGAAAAACCCTCAAACCCATTCTTAGCTTTTGTAGACTATATAAAAACAGGTGACAGGCCAGATTTGGTCTGCAAAGCATAATTTTCTGAACTCCAATCTAAATTACTGAAATCAAAATGCAATTGATTTCAAAGTGTACAAAGTTTAAATACGTTATAAAATGTAAAGTAAATGTGAAAATATAAAAATAATTTCATTTAAAAATATTCAAAATTTAAAATCCTACTAAAAAACAAAATGCACATTTCAATCAAGTATAAAAACTTTAAATCAAAATTATTTAAATATTTTTAAAATTACCTATTTCTACTTCAGCCTCCATAAATCTTAGCTCTTTATTAACGCCAGTGCCAAACATGGGTCCGTTTTCAGTTTTAATTTGAAATTGAAGGTCTTTATTTTAAGCTCCTTCTGTTCACTTCCCAATTCTAATTAACAATTTGTACACTTGAGAAATATAGTATGGCTTATTTTAAGACTAATTTTTTTTCACAGTGTCCTACTTAATTTGTACTCAGTCTGAGAAATTAGAGATAACAGCTTTTAATTACTGAAAAACAGGTTTTAAAATGCTGAGGCATGCTATTTCATATGTTCATTGACCAATATGAATATTTCAATTCTGAGAAGCTATTTCAATAAAATTCAAATGCATATTATTGTCTTTTGTCATAAAGTTGCATTATGAAATGTCTTATGAGATGATGCCATTGGGAAAAGAAAAAAATTAACATGGGTAAATAATGATAGTACATATACAATTGGCCTTCTGTATCTGTGGGTTCTGCACCCATTAATTCAACAAATTGCAAGTCAAAAATACATTTTTAAAAATTGCATCTGTATTGAACATGTACAGACTTTTTTCTTGTATTTCCTAAATAATACAGTATAATAAATATCTACATAGCATTTACATTGTGCTAGGTATTATAAATAATCTGCAGATGGTTTAAACTATATGAGAGAATGTGCATAGGCTATGTGCAAATACTACCCAGTTTATATTGGGGTCCTCAGCATCTGTGACTTTTGGTATCCTTGGGAGGTCCAGGAACCAATCCCCAACAGATACCAAGTGATGAACTGTACTCTATTATTGCATTACTTTTCAAAGCACTTCCATATACACTATTTCTTTTTAACTTTTAAAACCCTGTGATGTAGGGAATGCCCTTATACATGACCCCTCCCTCTCTTTATACAGACCTCTTTCTAGTCTCATCCAATTGATAAATTGCTATATAACTCAGCTCGAACATTCTTTCTTCCATGAAATCTTCCTCAGTCCCTTCTGTAGGAGAGTTAGGTAACTACAACGTGGAGGTTGGAACATCTGTCTTATTAAACTCGCCCAGCTGTTTAGGTAAGGGCTGGCTTACACCAACAGTCTGTGACCTCCCCTAGGGTTAGGATTCCAATTTATTCACCTCTGGATTTTCAGCAACCATCATGATGTATGGCAAGCTACACATGTTTAGGACATACATGATCAATTCAGCTACTCATTCAACAAATATATGTTGAGTGTCTTTTATGTTCCAAGTGTGGTTCAAGGTGCTGAGGAAACAATAGTGAATAAAACAGATAAAAATCTCTGCCCTTGTGGAGCTCTCATTCTAATCAGGAAAGACAGACAATAAACAAGCCAGTATATTATTCTGGGTTCTCCACAGAAACAGAACCTAAAAGAAGATTATGAGACTCGGTTCATGTGATTATGGAGGTCTAGATATCCTGCCATATGCCATCTGCAAGTTGGAAAACCAAGAAAACTGGTTGTGTAATTCAGTCTGAAGGCCTGAGAACTAAGGGAGCCAATGGTATAACTCCCAGTCTGATTCTGAAGGCCTGAGAACTGGGGAGGTGGAAGGACAAGATAGGGCACTGATGTAATTCTGGAGTCCAGGGGACTAAGAACCAGGAACTCTCATGTCAGGTGGCAGGAGAAGACGAATGTCTCAGCTCAAGAAGAGAGAGAGGATTCATCCATTTCTCCACTTTTTTATTCTCTCTGGGCCCCAACGACTGGATGATTCTCACCTACATTGACGAGGTTGGATCTTTTTCACTCAGTCTCCTCACTTAGAAAGATTCAAATGCTTTCTTCTGGAAATGCTCTCACAGACTCAACCACAATGTTTTACCAGCTATATGGGCATCCCTTAGCTCAGTCAAGTTGACACATTAAAATTAACCATCAAAACCTATAAATGTATAGTATGTTTGACGGTTATTAGTACCAGGGAGGAAAATTGAGCTGGAAAGGGCATAAGAAATATTGGGATAGGGCTGCCCCATTGCAAATGTGACATTTAAGTAAGGAATTAAGCAAGTATAGAAATGAACCACACCCATGAATACCTAGGGGAGAAAAGGAGAGAGTGTGCATGGTCTGTTGGAGGCCAGCATAGCTGAGATAGAGTGAGCAAGTAAGAATCAGGGAGATGACAGGAGGAGGAGAAATGGGGAGCCAGATCTACAGTCTCAATGGCTATTGCAAGGACTGGTCTTTACTCCATTTGGAAGCCATTGGAGGGTTTCCAGCAGAGTAGTGACATATTCAATTTAGGTTTTAACAAGATTACATTCATTTATAAATGTGCATGTGTAGAAATTGATGCCTAAACAAGAAAGAATTTTACCTAAGGTCACACAGTTGGTACTTGGAAAATTGGGACCAGAATTCATGCTTCCTGGCCTAAGTCAAATTCCTTTTCTATCATTGCTCACGCAGAAACAGTTCTTAGAAATGTGAATATGGTTGAAGAGAATGATTTAGTTTCCTTTTAAATTGTTCATTGATTATGTCTAGGACCAGTTGATTGCCCTCAAGAAAAATAAAAAGAAATCAATCAATCCTAATATTTTAACAAGATAACCTCAATATTCTACATATGTTGAATATTTAAAATGTCCATGTGTCTGTCATTGTTCAGACAAAACATTTGGATATGAGGCTGAATTGTTCCCTTTACATTTGGCTGCCCTTGGGTTATTTATGTACCAAATTGACTTCTTCAATGTTATTTATATTCATGACAAGTATCACTTGGGGGCAGTTATTCATGAATTTAAAAGCTATATGGCATTCCTTTCTTTCAGAAGAACCAATGTATCTTTGCATATAAGTAATATCAAATAAACTTATTTTCCCCCCAAATTGAGATCCTTTTGCTATAGATGATCAATCTGATGTTAAAGGTATATAGATATAATGTTGATTGCATATCTCTCTGAAATACTATCTCTATTCTTGAGAAAGAATACTCACTTATACAGCTGACAAAGAATACATACCACAATGAAGTATTACCAATATTACAATATTGCTAAATTGACATTATTGAAATCAAATTCCTCAACAGTACATTTATGTTATTATTTCATTGAAAAAGGATTTTATGGTTGCTAAATTATTAAAATAAATAAAAGTGATGTGGGACCAAAAATTTGAACAGAGGAAGAGATGTGAATAGTTAACAGGTTGTTACTGAAGATAATGGACTAAAAAACTGAAAATTGTCATTGATATCACACAATTTTTGAAACAAGAGAAAAAAACTCTGTTTTCAGGTAAAAATACAAAGTCCCAGAGAGCAGAAGCCCTCCATGGGGTAGGGACAGGCTGTGACCTAGCCCCAGATACCATCGCTTCTCTTCCATTGCTTGTCCAAAAGCACCGAGTACCCAAGTGTAACATCAGTAGGATTTAATCAGCTGCAGAATAGTGGTTGTCCTGACTTATTTACATAGTGCAGTCATACACATCATCTCATTTGTTGATGTATTAATTTGCTTACACTCAATAACTTACCTATTATTATAATCAGTAGTTTGTGTCAAGACACGTCTCTCCAGGATTAAGCACTCGCTGACTTCCAAACTCATCTCTCACAAGCTCCAAGCCCTACTGGGCCTAAAGTTGGCAAAACCTGAGCCGCATCATTTCTCTACCTGTATCTCTCATCATGTCCACTAACGTAGGAATTGTCAGACATGTAGTTTGCATGTCCTAGCAACGCTTCCAAAAGTAGTTTTTAATGTTATTGTTAGGGGCAAAGGCTACCTTAAAGGGTTGTCAAATTTTTATTTCATGAAGTAATAAAATTTTTAATAGTACCAATGTCTAGTACCACCATTTTAATGCTGTGGTCATAACTGATTCAGTGATTTGTTCACCATTAGCCAATATGAGACTCTTCAGGACTTAAGCGTAGGTCTTCTGATTGCTAGGCCAGTGCTAAAAACTGCAGTTTGATTCTATAAAAATCACAGGGCTGGTAACTAAAAGTTAGTATGGTTAGATGTGTGCAATAAGAGAATAAATGTGGTGGAGGTGGAGAAAGCATGCGGTGGGGAGCTAGGAGATGGAACGTGACTACCCAAGAACTGTTTAGTCAAGGAAGAAGAGAGAAGCAGCATCTTATAGCAGCACAAAACAAGGTAGGAAGGGGCTGTTAGGTAAGCTAGTAATTGGGAGTCCATGAAAACTTGTAGAGGATACAGAGAATATGGCAAACAAAAGGAGGTACTTACTGGCAATAATTGCATTGGGTGCACTTAAGAAGTGGAGAGGTTTGATCAGAGGAGTTGGGAGGACTCAAGACAGGTAAAAAAGGAAAAATGTTTGACGTGGAGGTTAGAAAGACTCCTCCTAAGATCAGGAGTTAGGCAATAATTAGAAAGTCAGAATATAGAAATAAAGAGAGATATTGGAGAAATACATGAAAACAGTAATGTGCTATCTTATGAACAAGTTAATACGGACATTAAAGGTATCCACTAATTCTGAGTTACTAAAGCATGGATTTTTAATGCCATTCATTTGACAATGCTATGCTATCTTGTGACATTCTTTATATTGTTGTTTGAATAATTATTATTTCTTGCATTATTCAACTTTTTATCTAGTAATGTCTTACCTCTTCAGGATATCCTAGGGTGAGGGCATTTTGGATGAAGCTAGCTGGTGGGAGCAAAGTTTCACAACTCTGTGTGAGAAAGGAAAAAACCTGATGCATGGATAAATTGTGTTAGGAATATCCAGGAATGCCCATATGTCCTAACTCTACACAGGCTATATAAGCAAAGTGTCTGATAAGCAGCTATGCATCTATTATTTGACTGGCAGTGAGGCTATACTAAAGTTAATTAAAACAAATCACAAGCTACAACATGTGGGTCACGGAATTTCACAGAAGAATGAAGTTTCTGACAGAGAGTAGGATTGACCATTAGAAAGTATGGTTTAAAGGAGACTACAGAATTTTTCCTGGAGACTTTTTTTTTTTTGAGACGGAGTTTCGCTCTTTTTGCCCAGGCTGAGAGGGCAATGGTGTGATCTCGGCTCACGGCAACCTCTGCCTCCCGGGTTCAAGCAATTCTCCTGCATCAGCCTCCTGAGTAGCTGGGATTACAGGCATGCACCACCACACTTGGCTAATTTTGGATTTTTAGTAGAGATGGGGTTTCTCCATGTTGGTCAGGCTGGTCTCAAACTCCCCACCTCAAGTGATCTGCCTACCTCGGCCTCCCAACCTGGAGGCTCTTAGAGTTTGAGATAGGTTGAGTATGGCAAAGAAGAGCTTTCAAATGCCAGCCTGCGGGCCAGTGTTTATCTGTACTACATTTTCGTAGGTCTTCAGTGAGATGAGAAAAACATAGATGGCATGGCTCAGATATTGTTGCTAGATCTTCATTTTTAGGAGGGCTATTAATCTACATTTTTTCTAGTTTTCAGGGGCATTGAAATACTTTTTATTGAAATCATGGTGATAGCACAGATTGGTATTTCTAAATGTCATTTGTTAAATAAAAATAGCATTCCTGTGATGTAGACTTTTTTTTTCCTATCAAAAGCATCTTTTGAAATGTTGCTGTCCCATGCAATCTACATGCAGGACTCCTCTAGGTTAACAGGCATAGTGGGAGGTGTGGGCAGGGAGATGATGTGGGTGAGTTTTACTGGATGATTCTTAACTCCAAATCCAGTGGTGCCTATGAGAGACGAGTCTGGAGAGTCAGCGAGTGATTAAGCCTGGAGGGACAAATCTAGATACAAATTATTAGTGATAGCAACAGGCAATGTTTATTGAATACTTTATGCCACCATGTGAAGTGGATATTAACTAATTTTTACAGCTTAGGGAACTGAATGGTAGGGAGTTTAAGTAAAGGGTGCTGACACAAGGATTTGAACCCAGGCTTGCTTGAATTCAGTGCCCAAGTTCTTATTCACTGTTCTACACTAATAATATGTTTGAATATTTGTCTCTGCTGAAATCTCATGTTGAAATGTAATCCCCAATATTGACGGTGGCACCTGGCAGGTGGTGTTTGGATCATTGGGGCAGATCCCTCATGAATGGTTGGGGCCATTCTCTTGGTGGTAAGTGAGCACTCACTCCAAGTTCACACCAGATCTGGTCATTTAAAAGTGTGTGGCGCCTCCCAGCCCACTCTCTTTCTCTCTTGCTCATACTTTTGCCATGTGACATGCCTGCTCCCTCTTTGCCTCCTGCCATGATTGGAAGCTTCCTGAGGCCTTCCTAGGAGCCAAGCAGATACCAGACCATGCTTCCTGTAAAGCCTGTAAAGCCATGGGCCAATTAAACTTCTCTCCTTTATAAACAACCCAGTGTTGGGTGTTTCTTTATACCAATACAAGAATGGTCTAATACAACTGATTTTCATTTGTATTTAAGTAGTTGTTGAGAACCCTAAGTACAGAAAAGTCTGCCAAGAGGATCAGTGTAGGATAAATTAAAAACCAAGAGAGGGGGTCTTAAGGGTGATAGCAAGACACAATGATAATTCACTGTATCCAATGTGTGAAGTAGCTAAAGCAAAGGAGCTGTTGCTTTGGGCCACACTGAGGTCACTAGAGGTGAGGGCCATGCATTCTCTATGAAGTTACTCAGCCAGAAGTCATCCTGGAAGGAACAGAGGGCTACTGACTCAGACAAACTGCACCACTGGATTCCAAGAGAAGACTCTAGATCAGGGCAATCAACTCAACCATTTAATGTAGTGCATAGAAAAGGAACTTAAACAAAATATCCATGCCAGGTACTGTTCTAGACACCAGGGTATAGCACTAAACAGGCAGACAAACTCCCTGCCCTCATGGTGCTTACATTTATATAAATGGAATACGTACATTTTATATATATGGTATGAGAGAGTGATCAAGACAAAGGGATAAAGAGTAATAGAATGGGTGCTATTTTAGACACTTAGTGATGATACACATCATATGCCCCTGACAGTCAATTTCTACTTCCCAGAAAAAAGCACATTTCAATATACCACTCCATAACAAAGCAATATCATGTCATAACCTGTGACATATAATTTCTGTTACAGAATATTCTGAAAGTGGAAAATCTGTCTCTGGAGCAATATCAATAGAGGCAGGCCAATAATACTATACTTCATATCAGGAGACATCCCTGTCAAGACTGCAGTCTCTCTGGTACCCGCCCCAACACTTCTCTTTTCAGGGTGTGGAGATGGTAATGAATTCAGCATGATCCAGGCATTGCTCCATGGCATCACTGTCAGGCTCAATTCTTGCCATGAAATGAAATACCAGATTTAAGAGCTAGTGTGTGGAGGATGCCTTAACTCCAAGCCTATTAGGTGCTTCATTTTGCACTGAAACAATTTTGAAACATTGTCAACAAACCAAGAGCATCCAAGGGAATGAATGAACAGCCCTCCAACAATCCTGAGCACACACAGGCATTAGCTATGAAAGTATCTGATGACATAAATTTGCTAAGGACTACCTCAATTCTATTCCATCCTGAAGGGAAAGGGCCACATTAACTCCCACATAATGTAGGGATGAATTAGTCAAGTGGAGGATTTTTGCTGAGCTTTGAACCCATGCGTCACTTTCACATTGCTCTTCCCAACTCCTTGCAATGGGAGCTGTTTCCCCCATTTCTGCTGCCCAAACTTGCAGAGGTGGCATTCAATCAAAACACAAAGCATTTCTAAATCTCTAACAGTAGAGTAGAGGTAATTGAGAGTTGTGCCTCTGGGGTAGCCACAGGGAGAATATTATAAATATTTTCTGCTATAAATTCATTTAACAAATGTTCATGGAACACCTACTATGTGCCACACACAAGTCCTAACATGAAACTTCTCTTTTGACATGCAAGAAGCAGAAATAAAGATTTATTTCTCTGTGGGTCTTGATTTTGTTGCTATTGATCATTTATAGGCTATTTTAATTCCCGGATCCATAGTTCTAGAAAATCCATACATTCTAGGCCACAAAGTCCTCCCTAATAACTGCATAAATCAAGAAGCATTTTTATTGAGTGTCTACTATGTGCTCACTTCTAAAAGTAACATTCTCATATATTATTTTTATTGGCCATTTAGAAGGCTGCATCAAACTCCAAATCCCTGTTTCCCAGCTTCCCTAATATGCAGTTCTTGAAACAAGCTGACAGTAGTCAAAGTGATAAGATGTGCTGCCAACAAAAAAACGGTAAAAATGTTCTTCCTTTGAAAAGTTATCAAAATCTGTATTATACTATTATTGCATTATTGGAACCAGTAACATGAAAACTAGAAGTGCAACACTGTGAGAAAAAAAAGAGAAAGTTTGCTATTTTAGAATTGCTTTGTCCAAAGAAATACAGTTTTCATCTTAAAAATGTTGAAGAGTTTCTGTATATTTTTCCTATTTGAATTCAGATATATTCTGATTTTCTCTTTTATTCTTCCCCAAGTACCAGGTAAAAATAGAACTGGTTATCAATATCAAAAAGTATACTTTTATTTTTCTGTCAAAATAGGGATAACTGACACCAAACAAACGGCTTTCACATGACAATGTCAGTTGCAATTCCAAACACCATGCTTGGAATGAATTGGTATTACCTGACTAAATGTTAGGGGTCTATGGAGCAGAGATGTCAGATAATCATCTTGTACTGTAAAAATAGTTGTTTGGAGAGTGATTGGGTTGGTGGGTGTTTTGTTGGGGTCTCACCGAATCCAAGATAATAAAGCATGATGATTTCATCCACCAAAGCGTGCCAGATGGGTACCTGCACAGATGTGTATCTGTCTAGTGGGGAGGGGCAATGGCTATCATATTTATTCAATATTTTATCATTGGACAACCTGTGAAAGCCCATTGGGTTCATCCTTTGGGCTCCTTACTATTGCATTACTAGCTTTCAAACCAATGTAGCAGCTGCTGTACTCATTTATCATCTTTTTGTATTTCACTCTGCTCTTTACAAAAGAGGAAATTTTACTTACTACCTAAGGACATGGTCCTTGGTTATTTTTTATTTTTTTACATACAACATAAAATAACTATTACTTATTAAAATGTTTTACTTATTAGGCCAATTTTTACTTTTTGAATCACTTTATGCTACTTTTTACACTTTTTAATTAACATAATTCTATTGTGTCTGTTTGTTTTTGTTAACCGCTCCGAAACCAGACCTTGGTCATCTCCAACTATACACACTCAAGGGAGAGTAAGAAGAGTAAATACACATTTGATTTCAAAAGAGTTGCCATTGGGAATATTTGGAAGTAGAAAACTGAGAAAAGAGAGAGGGAAATGGGGTAAGTGGCTGTTACTGAGGCTCTTTGAACCACCCTTCCTTGTTTATACAGCTTTCTTCGTAAGGGCCCACTTACCCCAGGACACGAGAAGGCAATGGCATTGCTGATCCAGGGGTGGGGATTGCTTTATCAGGCAAAAGCAGAATTACTGGGGAGTGTTTTCCTAAAATGACCAGTCTTCAGGGGCCACCTGTGTAGAGACAGCAGTATATAGAGAGGAAATGGATGGGGATAAAGCAAAAAGGTCATGATCCCTTCTGCCTGAAGCACATGCTCAATGTTAGGAATGACAGGCTCATGGCCAGAGGGGGGGATTTCCTAGGCCGTACTCTATAAGAGGCAGCTGTTCCTGGGCCTGACCAGTTTTCCTGCAGGCAATTGAGGAGGAGTGGAGGGAAACAGTTATTTGAGAATGGCGTGTACAGGAACATATAATGCCCAACTGAACAATGAGGCTGGTTTGGTTCCACAGGGAGAAAAAGCAGCTCTTGGTAAAATGTATCTAATCATGTACCACATGAAAGATCTGACTTATTCCAGAATCGTGACCCTACTGGGCAACTTAATAATCCAAACACTTGAGAATTTGGAGGTGCAGCTGAAATAAGCAATTGTCTCCCATGCTGTGCAGAAGTTCTTAAGTAAATCTCACTGGCTGCCTTCTCCCTCACAGCCAAGCCTACAAAATTCTGCACCATCCTTTTCAGTAAAATTTGGGTGATTCCTAACTCTAAATCCAGTAAATCCTCACCTTACTTACATTCACCATTTGACAGAGTTGGCCACTCTTTCCTTCATACGCATCCTTCACTGGTTTCCAGAAAACCTCATTGTCTTGGATTTTTTTTTTCCTGCATTTACTGTCATCCTTCCAGGTGTCTTCAGCTGGTACTTTTAATGTTGGAAGGCTCCAGGCTAATCGTTGACCCTCTTATTTTTTCTATCTACAGTGACATGATAGATGATCTGATCCAGTCAAATGACTTTACCAACTATATACCAAGAAGTCTCAAGTGTCCCTAGCTCATACCTCTCTTCCAAACTCCAGATATAACCCAAATGTCACGTGTCTAATATCTCTCTTACATTCAACATGTCCTGATCTTCTTCCCTCAAATCTGATGAATTCATGTCTTTCTATTTCATTTGATGGAATTTCCAAACTTCCAGTTCTTTGGGCCAAAAATAAATGGAGTCATTTTTGAATATACTTTTTTAAAAAATCACAACCCACACCCAAACTCTTAGAGAATCATGTTGAATCTACCTTAAAAATATATCCAGAATCCAACTCTTCCCCTCCCACTGTGAATAGGATGGTCTGTACCACCCTGGTCTCTCTCCTGGATTACTGCAATTGATTCCCTGCATCTACATTGCCCCCTACAATCTATTCTCCAAACACTTGCTGGAAAGATCCTTCTAAATGTAAGTCATATCAAGCATTTTGTCTTCTCAAAACCCTGCAGTCATTCCAATTTCCCTCAGAGCAAGAGCCAGATTCTTTACAATGGTCTACTGTGGTCCCAGGTGATCTCATTCTCCATCCCCTAATTATTTTCTAATGGCATCTACTAGCCCCTTGCTCTCTCTGCTCCAGCCAAGGTGACCTTCTTGCTCTTCCTTAAACTCTGGGCATGCTCCCACCTCAGGATCTTGGCACTCTCGGTGTCCTCTACATAGGATACTCTTTCCCAAGGTAACTTTATAACTAATTGCCTTTCTATCAAATATTTGCTAAAATGTCACTTTCCCTAAAAATGTACACTGCCAATTATTTAGTAACCATATCATCCTATAGCACTCTTATTTCTTTCTGCTTTATCTTTTTGCATATCAATCATCCTTCACTTTCTAACGTACCATGCAATTTATTTATTCTGTCTATGGTTTATTATTTGTCTTCACAAGCTGGGCTGTCAAGTCCATGAGGACAAGAATTTTGGTCTGTTCTGTTTCGCTGGTTTTATCCCAAGGTGTCAAGAATGGTGTCTGGCACATTGTACATGTTCAAATGTTGAATATATAAAGATAAAAATAACCCCGATATTGTCTGAGGAGAATGGAGAATTCCATAGCAGACATCTGGCACCAGAAAGCAGCTGATGGAGCACTTCTTGCCTCTTGAGAGCAGAGACAAGGGCCTCTTACTTACAAATTTCCAGCATTGTGCACCATAGCCTATTTTAAAAACAAACGGTCAGTAAATGATTATGGAATAAAGCTTAGTTCCATTGATGAAATAAAGCTACTGATGCCCTTGAGAAGAAAGGGCTATTGAAAAAAAAAGCATTTATTAGAACATAATCTTGTAAACCTCATGTCACAAAGAATGAACAGAAAGCATATGGTTGGCCAAAACTAATCCTGTCTCCAACTGAATCTGAGCTTAGCTTACTTTTCATAGCGTAGTCTGGATGCACTTTTACAATAACTTGTCATAGCTCGAAACCTAAACCAGCAAATGACTACATAACTGAACAATTCCCTTTATATGACATTTTGGACAAGGCAACACTATAGGAACAGAGAACAGACACCAGTAATTGCCAGGAGTTAGGGATAGGGGAAGAGTCTAACAACAAAGGATAGACACAAGGAAATTCTTTGGGATATTTGAATTGTTCTATTTCCTGTTTGTAGTGGTAGTTACAGGAACCTATGCACATTTTAAACAAAATTCATGCAACTGTACACCAGAAAAAGTGAATACTACTATATGTAGTATACCAAATGCAATTTTTTAAAAATGACATTCCCCATTTAGAAGATACTGCTGATGCCCTGCTAAAATCTAAGCTGTAAGACTACATGCTCATAAATTTGAAAGAAAGTGAAAGCTTAATGGTCCCTGGGCTCCTTATGATGTTTGCATCAAACATCTTTAGACAAGCAGGGAGGGGTCCTGAGGTCCAGATATTTACATTTGTCCAGTCATGCACTATTTGGCAGTGAAAAGTTCTGTATACGTGTTTGCTCTAAGGTGTCATTTATTAAACCCACCCTGCCCTGTCACCTCTGTGTTTGTGCTATCAGCTAACAAACAAGGGAAAGCACACAAAACTTATACCTATGGGTCTCTGTTTTCACAACAGGCCTGCTGTTTGCAATAACTGCATGAGACTAAACCTGCTTTCTCTTCATAAGACTTGCCTACTCAGGTATTTTACGAGTTGCTTTTTAAAGGAGGATCTTTTCTTAGAATAGCATTCAGCCCTTTGATTATTGGCTTAAAGCATAAGCTTCCTTCTGCTTTTATTTGATTATTGATTATTGGCATTCAGTCCTTTCATTATTGGTTTGAAGCATAAGTTCCTTCTTCTTTTACTATCCCCACTTTACCCCACCTGACATTTTTGTTCTATTCTAATTCCCAGTTCATAGAATATATTATACATTTAGAAATAAACTCCATTTTGGAAATTTTAAAGTTATAAAATTGACTACTTTGATAACACTTATCTTTAACATGTATCTTATATACCAAACACTTTTATCTGTGTGACATCTTTTAATTCTCACATTAATTAATTAAGTAGACACGTGAGTAGTATCATTTTCATTTTTAAAATAAAGACTCAGGGATCCAAAGTGGTTATGAAACTTTCTCAAGGTCACATGACCCATCAGAAAGGCAGGGCAAAGACTAGATTCCCATTAAATGTAAGGGGTCAGTAATCCACACTTCTTTTATGAAAAATTAATTTTCACACCATTTTATGTGACTGTGAAATCTTTCAGCATATAATTGTATTTTTCTTTGCCTTGTCCTTTAAAAATCAATGAATGTGGCTGGGCGCAGTGACTCACGCCTGTAATCCCAGAACTTTGGGAGGCCATAGTGGGCGGATCATGAGGTCCGGAGATCGAGATCATCCTGGTCAACATGGTGAAACCCTGTCTCTACTAAAATATAAAAAATTAGCCGGGCATGGTGGTGTGTGCCTGTAGTCCCAGCTACTCGGAAGGCTGAGGCAGGAGAATCATTGCTTGAACCAGGGAGGCAGAGTTCGCAGTGAACCGAGACTGGGACACTGCACTCCAGCCTGGCGACAGAGCAAGACTCCATCTCAACAAAAAAAAAAAAAAAAAAAAAGGGGGATGTTAATACTGTATGATATTCCACGGGCACTTTAGCTCACAATACCATGCTTGCATTTTTATTTCCACTATCAAGGGAGTCTCTCATAAGTGCAGCCTAAGCATGTCCCGGTCATCTACATCTCACCTACTCTCTAGGTTGCTTTGTGGATTTTTCACAGATTATATAATTTTAAGCCTACGTGACATACGAACTGTAGTTAGGTCCAGTTTTTAGGCACCTGTTTTTTTGGCACGTATCTTTGAAACTCTCTGAAGTCTTTGGTTGAAAAGCTTTAGAGTCAACCAAGTTCTCATTGAAGCAGTTTTATCAACAGTGGTGTGGCTCTTTTGGGAAGTGCAGAGACTGTGTCAAGGCCTTGGCCTTCCCACCCGTCCCTGCAGCACCTGCTGTGCAGAGTACGTAATCCTGTCAGAGGCATAATCTCCCAACAGGCGAGGCCATGGTATTATAGTTCATGCTCATGCTTCACACTCAAGCCACAAATACCTCTTGCCATTTCCCAATTATACTGCAGAATTTAGCCTTAACTTGGGCTATTTTCTCTGCCTGGATTGCCTTTTCCTGCTATGGTTCTGGGAAGTGGCCAGATACCCCCATCTACCTTTATGAGAGTCCCTGGGGTTGGGAATGATTACAGTAGATGCTGGGGATAATCGAAGACACTGGAGCAGCCAGGCATGTCCAGCAGAAATTTCTCATCTGAC
The DNA here is from genome assembly GCF_003255815.1 of Theropithecus gelada. Lineage (NCBI taxonomy): Eukaryota > Metazoa > Chordata > Mammalia > Primates > Cercopithecidae > Theropithecus > Theropithecus gelada. Next base: position 132,731,951 of record NC_037669.1, read on the forward strand.
CCTGTGACTGCTGGCCTTCCCCACCTTTCTTACATCCCTCTCTTTAGGGCATTGAGTTTGCTTCCATGACAGCCGTTGCTGGCTCCTGGTTTGGCACTAAACCAAGTGCCTTCTAATTTTGTCTTTTGACTGCTATTCACATACCAACATTCCCCAGATGCCAAGTCTCATTCTTCAAAGTTTGGTTTAAATATCACCACCCTTACCTTCTCATCTCTACAGCTTTCCCCTCTGTGTGCCCCTTAGGAGCAGAATCAGCTGTTCTTTAGCCTGAGCTCCCAGGACTTTCTGTATATCATCCCTCATGGCACTTCTCGCATTTATTCCCCAGTTGATCATATCTTGTAGTCCTGCTAGATGGTAAGACTCCAAGGGGAGTGGTTGTGTTACATTTATCCATGTTCTCATCAGATATCCTGGATAGAACCTGGTGCTTCATAAATTCTCAATAAACGTTTCTTGCTTCAATACATAAATAAGTACTATTTTACTCCTTCTTATGAGGATTTGTACATATTGATATGATGAAGAAAAAACCTCCAATGAAGTAAATATGGTTACTCTAAAAACAGAATGAATAAAGGACCTTTGTTTCAGAAAATCCCCTATCAGAATTCATTCATGGTCTTTGATTAGGTATTTGAGTCATTCTAACCGACACAGTAATTTTTCCTCTGAAACAATCTATTCAAAGGGGCAAGAGTTCCTGTCCTCTCATTGATAGAACTTACCTGAGTCATCTTCACTGATTTTCCAGTCTGTGCGCATTTGTACATGTGTGTGTCTGTGTGCCCAGGCTGATTTTGTGCCAAGCTCATTAGTTGAAAAATACATATCACCAAAGAATTTCAATTATTACCTTGAAATATATCAGAAAATAGCACTTTCTCCTTAGTCTCTTCTGTGTCTCTGTATTTGTATATATGTAAATCCTAGTAAGTTCCATGGGGTCTCTCTCCTGAACTTAGATTCTCTTAGGTTTATTTTAATAACAAAAACCCCACATTGCTAGACAGTGAAACATCATGAATACAAGTGATATTCAATTACAGGGACGCTATCTCACCATCCTGAAACAAGTCACTTTCTCTCTCTTAAAAACTCATTCTACAAATTCATGTTAAGGTGTTTTATCTTAAATTTGATCTAACCAAATTCAAATAATGGGAGTGTAGTGAAATTACGGGAATGGAACACATAAAACGAGGTTGGTTGTTCGGATTTATTTTCCTTTGGATATTCAATTTAGTTTAAAAGAATTGAATTCATTTGCCATGTTCTCTTTGGGAAGCATTGTGAGAAGTATAATTTAGAACTGCTCTCTCTTTTGCATGGCCTCTGCAAGGCATCAAAAGGGCTCACAGTGCATGTTTCTGCTATAATGAAAGCTCTGTTCTATCTGTCTGCCTCCATGTGAATTGCTCCTTCAGATAGAAAGTTAAAACTAGAATGAGTCAAAAACCACCCAGGGCCTAAATTACTCTTAGAGAGTAAATTAGGCATCTTTGGATGCTTAACTCTTTCAGACCCTGACACACATTTTTAAAAGTTGTTAATGGTTCAAGATATTTGATTCCACCGTCAGAAATGTCTAATTAGCTAATTAGGAGTAGTTAAGCTCAGGATGTTCTCATGACTATTTTCTTCCATACTAAAATGGGTAATTCAGATGCTAACAACAAAATCAAAGTTTTTTGCAGGTTTCTCTGTCCACCACCCTTACTATAGAGGTAGCAATAGGGACTTGCTAAATAACACACTACCACCCTCCAAAACAAAACAAAAATCCCCATCAAAGCCTGAACACAACCTATCATTCTGAGGAAATATATGGTCTCATTACAGAGAGAAGACAGGCATGGCCAAAATGGGCACATGTGACACTAGAATATGTTTGATATTTTCCTTGCCTAAAATAGCATATTCAAGGTATAGCATAGGATTAAACGATAACACAACTTAACCCTAAGAAGAATTTTTCTTATGAACAGAATCAGCCTTCATTAAAGATTTTCGAATTAAACTACTTCTAATTTCTAAAATAAAGCAGTGAAAAAAATGACTTTATAATTACTTTAGTAAAAAGAGTAGTATCCTAACTCATAGAGTATATAACCCTGTAAGGAAATTTCAATTTAAATTGTCCAGGTCAAATTTAGCCTCTCCAATAGTAACGTAGAAAATGGCAGAGATGCCGATCACGAGGCGGGCGGATCACAGGGTCAAGAGATGAGATCATCCTGGCTAACACGGTGAAACCCCGTCTCTACTAAAAATGCAAAAAATTAGCCGGGTGTAGTGGTGGGCGCCTGTAGTCCCAGCAACTCGGGAGGCTGAGGCAGGAGAATGGCGTGAACCCAGGAGGAGGAGCTTGCAGTGAGACCAGATTGCCCCACTGCACTCCAGCCTGGGCGACAGAGGGAGACTCCATCTCAAATAATAATAATAATAATAATAATAATAATAAAGAAGAAGAAGGAGGAGGAGGAGGAGGAGAAGAAGAAAATGGCAGAGACTTGGTAACCACAGGGAGGGGGTTTTGATGGGGTGGGGTGAAGGGGTAAAGACAGGAGGGGCCAGGAGGAATCAATATTATTAAAGGAAGAAACTCTTTCTCCAAGAAACTGAATATAATTTTGAATCCAGGATAAATACATAGTACCAGAACCACAATAGATGCTTATCAAGTTTCTATTTTATGCATCTGAAGAAATAAATTTTCAGATTTCTGAGTACATATAGCTATCTGATCTTATATGATGTCACCTTCTTGTGCACTAAATATTTAGATAAATGTCCTCAGCCCTGGCTGTTTTGATCTAGTCATTTCCTTGTTTTTGCTCTGACACAGTAATAGCATTGTGGGGGTTCAGCACAAGAGAGATGCTGGATTGGGATGAGCATCATTGATTTATGCCCTCCAAGAGACTTTCAGGGAGTAAATTATTAGGTACCTTTTATCCTTTTGGAAGTTTTTCTCAGTTTCTTTAAACTCTTTTTTGGTATATTTGGTGGTGTAGGGGGAGAGAGGTTTGTATGTGTGTGTTCATGTGTGCCTATGTACGTAAAAGAAGCATCTAGCTGTCCTATCCAGCCTGAATTGTTGTAATGTCTGCAAGGTATGACAACTCCAGAGGGCTGTTGATGTGGCTCAAAGTCTCTTTACCTATAAGCTGAGTACAACTGTGGCAAATCTAGCCACCCTGGAAAATGCTTTGTCAATAAATACAGCCAAAAGTTTAGTACATCTGTGGGAGGCAATGGATTCAGACTTGTCAATATGTGTACATTTAGTGTCTTAACAGGATGGAAAAGGCAAGAAATCTTTCCAATATAATCATTGCTTTCTGGGTTCTTTTAATACTGCCATGAAGAATCAAAATACAGTGTTACTTGCATTTTTCTGTCTAACATAGATCTAGACCTCTATGTGAAATAAATGCTATGTTTCTTTCTTATAAGTAGCTATTATACTTACCACGCATAAAGTTTAAAAAATGCTGACCCTCCTAGTTCTCTTAGTGTAGTTTCTCTCCTTTTCCTGCCTGTCAGATTTGGAAATAAGAGTTACTCAGGCATCATCAGTTCTTCTTCGATATAATTTTAAATCTCCAACCAGCCATTTTCACCCATACTCTTTCCTCAGGAGAATAATCACTCTGCATTCTTCAAAATCCCAATAAGAAGAATGTTATAGAAATCTAGTTTATAAAATTTAGAGCATGAAATGAAGCTTTCTTCTTTCCCAAAATAACCATTGAGAAACTTCAGACACATTTTTCTAAAAGAATATGCACTGCCTCTCTTCATAATATTCAGGGGGAAATTCCTATGAATTAATGCAGTGATAAATATTACAGATATAGCTTCTAGATATATAGTATCACAATGTTTCTAATTAAGATGCAGTAAGATTCTCAAACACGAAATTGTTCTTTTATATTAAGAGCCAGAATTAGAATAACTTGTGTTAAAGATTACGCTAAGTCTAGCACAAGCCATTTCCATTGTGCATTTTCAGTAAAAGCTGACTAAATTTATTTCTTAGAATGTAATGAAATTATGGAGTGAATCTAGCTGAAATAACAGATTTGTTTTTAGTCTTATAAGTCAGTGAGTAACAATTTTTCATTCAATTTTGTTGTTATTGTTTAGAACTTCATGGGAAATGAAAACAAAAATTTAAAATAACTCTAGTGGTAACAGTTAGTTTTCATGAAATGCAATTTGCACTTCACTAGGAAATGAAACAATTTGTAACTTTTGAATTCACTGTTAAACTAGTAAAATTTATCCTAAATTAAATAAATGAAGTAGCTAACAAAGAATTATTGAATCCTAATTTGTTTACAATAGGATAGAAGGTGGTGTTTGATGGAACTGATGTTGCATTTCAATTGGAACAAAACTTACTTCGGATTTTCCATTCTAGTTTACCAGACAGAAGATAAATATTAATAAATACATCTGGGTTGAAAAATTTATTCTTATTACTACTACAAGAGCTACCTTGGCAAAGTAAATTTTAAAATACCTGTACTTAAGCTCTTTTTAAAAATTGTATTTTCTTTAGTATCACACTTACAGGATGAATGAAACAAACAATAATATATTAGACCTAAGAGTCATGTATTTTTAGCCCTGATTCTTATTTATTTATTTATTTTTGTATATGACAGACAAGTAAGTTTTGTAGACTTGTACAAATTCCTCAAGAACAAGCAGGTTTTATTTTATGCCTTGTGGTATAACTTAAAATCTCTTAGGTATTCTAATTCTACCTCATTTTCCCCCTTGATTCAGTAAGAACTAATTACGAGTAGAAAACCAAAACTTTTTCTTTTTTTTTTTTTTCATTTTATTTTACTTTTAATTTAATTTTGTTTTTTGAGATGGAGTTTCGCTCTGTCACCCAGGCTGGAGGGCAGTGGTGCAATCTCAGCTCACTGCAATCTCCACCTCCCGGGTTCAAGTTATTCTCCTGCCTCAGCCCCCCATGTAGCTGGGATTACAGGTGCCCGTCACCACGCTCAGCTATTTTTTGTGTTTTTAGTAAAGATGGGGTTTCTCTCTGTTGGCCAGGCTGGTCTTGAACTCCTGATCTCAGGTGATCTGCTCCCTTTGGCCTTCCAAAGTGCTGGGATTACAGGTGTGAGCCACCAGGCCCGGCCTAATTTCCCTTTGTAAAGCCTGAATGGCATTCCATTGTGTCTGTATAGCATGATTTCTTTATTCATTCATCTGTTGATGGGCACTTAGGTTGTTTCCATAGCTTGGCTATTGTGACTAGTGGGCCAATAAACACGGGAGTACAGATATCTCTTCGACTTGCTGATTTTATTTCCTTTGGATATATACCCAGAAGTGAGATTGCTGGATCAAATAATCATTCTATTTTTCATTTTTTGAGGAACCTCCATACTGTTCTTCATGATGGCTGTAGTAATTTACAGTCCCATCAACAGTGTGCAAGGGTGCCCTTTTCTCCACAACCTCTCCAATACTTGTTATCTTTTGTCTTACTGATAATAGCCATTCTAATGGGTGTAAAGTAATATTGCATTGTGGTTTGAATTTGCACTTC